>NC_079198.1:57287964-57303525 GCF_029499605.1 Hyla sarda | reverse complement strand
AACGTAACAAGGGGTTAAGTGAACCTTTATACTCCACAGGTGTTTCACGACTTTTGCATATGTAAAAAAAAATATATATTTTTTTTACCTAAAATGCTTGTTTTCCCAAAAATTTTACATTTTTAAAAGAGTAAAAGCAGGAAATACCCCCCAAAATTTTGTAACACAATTTCTCCCGAGTACGGCGATACCCCATATGTGACCCTAAACTGTTGTCTTGAAATACGACAGGGCTCCAAAGTGAGAGCATCATGTGCATTTGAGGCCTAAATTAGGGATTGCATAGGGGTGGACATAGGGGTATTCTACGCCAGTGATTCTCGAACAGGGTGCCTCCAGCTGTTGTAAAACTCCCAGCATGCCTGGACAGTCAGTGGCTGTCTGGTAATACTGGGAGTAGTTGTTTTGCAACAGCTGGAGGCTCTGTTTTGGAAACAGTGGCGTACCAGACATTTTTCATTTTTATTGGGGTGGGCTGTGTAAGGGTATGTGTATATGAAGTGTTTTTTACTTTTTATTTTATTTTGTATTAGTGTAGTGTAGTGTTTTTAGGGTACAGTCGCACGGGCGGGGGTTCACAGTAGTTTCTCGCTGGCAGTTTGAGCTGTTGCAGAAAATTTGCCGCAGCTCAAACTTGCAGCCCGATACTTACTGTAAGCCTCCGCCCATGTGAGTGTACCCTGTACATTCACATTGGGGGGGGGGGGGGGGGGGGCGAACATCCAGCTGTTGCAAAACTACAACTCCCAGCATGCGCTGACAGACTGTACATGCTGAGAGTTTTAGTTTTGCAACAGCTGTAGGCACACTGGTTATGTATCACTGAGTTTGTGACCTAAATCAGTTTTCCACAACCAGTGTGCCTTCAGCTGTTTCAAAACTACAATTCTCAGCAGTCACCGACAGCCAACGGGCATGCTGGGAGTTGTAGTTATGCAACCAGCAGATGCACCACTACAACTCCCAGCATGCACTTTAGCTGTTTGTGCAAGCTGGGGGTTGTAGTTATACAACAGCTGAAGGTACACTTTTTCATAGAAAAAATGTGCCTCCAGCTGTTGCAAAACTATAAGTCCCAGCATGCCCAAAAGGGAATGCTGGGAGTTTTGGTGGTCTGCCTCCTGCTGTTCCATAACTACAGCTCCCAGCATGCCCTTTTTGCTGTTACTAAGCAACAGCAGGAGGCTGTCACCTCCAACTGCTGATCCACGACGCCGCACACAGGTCAGTCCCTCGTCGTCGCAGCCGCTCCTGGGGCCCCGATCCCAACAGGGACTCCGGAGATCGGGGTCCCCAGCTCCCGGGGTCTTCTTCCCGCACCCGATCACGTCCTCCGGAAGAGTAGCGGAGCGGGTTGCGGGAGTGACACCCGCAGCAGGTGCCTTGATTGGTCGGCCGGTAAACTGCCCGACAAATCAGGGTGATCGTGAGGTGGCACCAGTGCCACCTCACCCCTGCTGGCTATGGCTGTTCACGGCCCCGAACAGCCTGTAATTCCGGGTCTCTGGAGACCCGATTGACCCGGAATCGCTGCAGATCGCTGGACTGAATTGTCCAGTGATCTGCGCCCATCGCTGACATGGGGGGGGACATAATGACCCCCCTGGGCGATATGCCGGGATGCCTGCTGGAAATGAAAAATTTAGGGTAACACCAGCATTTTAGTGAAAAAAAATGTTTTATTCATTTTCCCATCCAACTTTAACGAAAATTAGTCAAACACCAGGGGTGCAGTTTCTAAAATGGGGTCACACGTGGGTATTTATTTTTCTGTGTTTATGTCAGAACCGCTGTAAAACCAGCCACCCCTGTGCAAATCACCAATTTAGGCCTCAAATGTACATGGTGCGCTCTCACTCCTGAGCCTTGTTGCGCCCGCAGAACATTTTACGCCCACATATGGGGTATTTCCGTACTCAGGAGAAATTGCGTTACAAATTTTGGGGGTCTTTTTTTCCTTTTACTGCTTGTGAAAATAAAAAGTATGGGGCAAAACCAGCATGTTAGTGTAAAACATTTTTTTTTTTTTACACTAACAGGCAGGTGTAGCCCAACTTTTCCTTTTCATAAGGGGTAATAGGAGAAAAAGACCCCCCTCCCGAATACGGAAATACCCCATATGTGGCCCTAAACTGTTTCCTTGAAATACGACAGGGCTTCGAAGTGAGAGAGCGCCATGCGCATTTGAGGACTAAATTAGGGATTGCATAGGGGTATTCTACGCCAGTGATTCCCAAACAGGGTGCCTCCAGCTGTTGCTAAACTCTTAGCATGCCTGGACACAACCAGAAATGCTGGGAGTTGTTGTTTTGCAACAGCTGGAGGCTCTGTTTTGGAAACACTGCCGTACAATACGTTTTTCATTTTTATTGGGGGGACAGTGTAAGGGGGTGTATATGTAGTGTTTTACCCTTTATTATTTGTTAGTGTAGTGTAGTGTTTTTAGGGTACATTCGTACTGGCGGGGGTTTACGGTGAGCTTCCCGCTAGGAGTTTTCGCTGAGGCGGAAAATTTGCCGCAGCTCAAACTTGAAGCAAGAAACTCACTGTAAACCCGTCCATGCAATGTACCTTGTACATTCACATGGGGGGGGGCTGTCACGATCACACCCTATCGGTCCAGCTAAGATGCTAGAGAGAGCGTGATGGTGCAAGGGTTAAGGTCGCCAGACCTCTGGGTATCCACTACTAGTCCCAGCAAGTCACCAAATGAACCCTTAGATAAACGTGTTTCACCAGAGCTGCCTTCAGAAAGGTGAGCTCATATATTTAGAGATCAAAGACCAGAGCTGATTGATTAAACATTTAATCTGATAAAAGGTATCACAGTGCTATATATATATATATATATAGAAAAATACACAGGGGTGTGGAAATTTTATAAAAAACTACTTATCCACGGGACTAAAATGGAGCAAAATCTACTTGTCCCTCATGACGATCCACTTGTCCGGGCCAATTTTCGCTTTTACACTCTCGTTTTTTCCTCCTCGCCCTATAATAGCCATGACTACCTACTATAATGACACCTTTTAATTTTTCAATAACATATTCTCCGAACCAAAAAAAAAAAAAATATGTATATATATAAATATATATATATATATATATATATATATATATATATATATATAAAAAGGGAAGTGAAATTGAAATAGTAAAAGATAATTTTGCAGATTTGGTGGTTTTTCTTTTGTACGCCATTTACCTTGTGGTTGAGATAACATGTTAGTTTTATACTTTAGGCCGCCTGATTACAGCGATACCAGATCTGTATCGTTTACGTCATGTTTTACTAATTCTGGACTTTTTCAAATTTTTTTAATTGCCATTTTTTAACCCCTGTAGCTTTATTTTTTTTCCGCATACCAGGCTGTATGAGGGCTCATTTTTTGCGCCATAATCAGTTTTTTGTATCGGTACCATCTCGGTATTGATCTGACTTTTTAATCGCTTTTTAACTTTTTATTTCTGGGATATTATAAAAATTGCAAATCTGTGGTTTGGTATTTTTTTACATTTACCGTACAGGATACATAATGTTATATTTTCATAGGTTGTACAATTACGCACGAAGCGATACCAAATATGTTAATTTTTTTATGTTTGCATGTTTTTATATAGGAAAAGGAGGTGATTTGAACTTTTAACATGGAAGGGGTTAATGCAGCGGTCTTCAAACTGTGGCCCTCCAGATGTTGCAAAACTACAACTCCCAGCATGCCCGGACAGCCAACGCCTGTCCTGGCATGCTGGGAATTGTAGTTTTGTAACATTTTTGAAGACCACTGGGTTAATGTGTGTCTTTCAAACTTTTATTAAAACTTTTTTTTTTTTTTTACACTTTATTACACTTCTAGGAGGAATTATTAGATTCCTCAGACAGATGAATAGAGTTCTATTGAACTCTATTAATCTGTGTGCTCTGTGATCCATTGATAGAGCCTGGTCCAGCCAGGATCTATCAATGACAGAGCCACAGGACAGCAGGAAACAGAGGTAAGCCCTCCGGCTACCTCCATAGTGGATCTCCCCCTGCGATCGCGCTGCGGGGGGGGGGGGGGGGGGCGATCCACCCCACTAGCCCACCAGGGAGCATTCACATGTCCCTTTAGATGCCGCTGTCAGCTTTGACAGCGGCGATCTAAAGGGTTAATAGCCAGCCGCGGCGATCGCCACATGCTGGCTATTAGCGATGGCCCCCGGCTACTGAGAACAGCCGGGGGCTGCAGAGTATGGAGCGGGCAGGAATCCGGAGCCCGCTCCATACATACTGCAGAGCGCCGCAAGCATCTCCCCGTGCAGACGTGCCTCCTCCCCTCAGCTCTCCGAATGTACAGCTGGGGGGAGTGAAGGCAGAGGACGCAGGTCTGCACGGGGAGCAAGAAACCATGCCCCCTCATCTCCCCCCGCACGTCTGCAGAGCAGGGGAGAGAAGACAAATACTGTACACAGCTTCTCATCTCCCTTGCTCTGCTTTGAAGGACACAGGCTGCAGAGTATGGAGCGGGCAGGAGTCCTGCTCCATACAGACTGCAGATCCGCCGCACTTGTCAGGTCCGGCCCTGCTTGCCCGAAGCCGGGCTAAGGGCCGGACAAATTCACCTTTCCGGCGCCCAAAACTGCTAGTCCCGGGCGTCGGGCGATAGAAATTCCACATCCCTGATACAGAAACAAATGACATACAGGTACAAAAATATATAGAAGAGTTTGGCAAGACAAGTTCAGAAAGCAAAAATGAAGTTCTTACAGCATGATGATATAGCAGTCTATGAGAGTGAGATTCCAGCTGTTCTTAGGATGGTCTTGTCCGCTTGTCCCCTGACCAGTATCTCAGTTCTTATAATGGCCTATCTGGAGGGGAAAACCCTCATCCTTCCACACCCCCTCCCCTATGATCCCACCAGGTGGGGGCATCTCTTATCTCATATATGGGACCAGAGACCCCTTACATCCTTAAGGGATGTAAAGCTTCAAAGGGCCTTTGACTTCAAAAGAGGGAAACAGCAGACAGGCCCCAATTGACTGCAATACAAAAAAACAAAGGATACACCATCTGAATGACCCCTCACCCATGTCTTGGATAATACATTACACACAGATACAATTATAATACACATGTAGGATTTAATAATCAGGCCTTGGGCCTGACAGGGGCAAACCTCCAGCTGTTGCAAAACTACTACTCCCAGCATGTACTGACAGACCGTGCATGCTGGGAGTTGTACTTTTGCAACAGCTGGAGGCACACTGGTTGGAAAACCTTAAGTTAGGTTCTGTTATCTAACTCAGTATTTTCCAACCAGTGTGCCTCCAGCTGTTGCAAAACCACAACTCCCAGCATGTACTGATCGCCGAAGGACATGCTGGAAGATGAAATTATGCAACAGATGGAGGTACACAACTACAACTCCCAGCATGCCAGACAACTGTTTGGGCATGCTGGGCGTTGTAGTTTTGCAAGATCTGAAGGGCCACAGTTTAGAGACCACTGCACAGTGATCTCCAAACTGTAGCCCTCCAGCTGTTGCAAAACTCAAAATCCCATCATGCCCAAACAGCTGTCTGGGCATGCTGGGAGTTGTAGTTTTGCAACATCTGGAGGGCTACAGTTTAGAGACCACTGTATAGTGGCCTCAAAACTGTAGCCCTCCAGATGTTGCTAGGCAACTACTCACTGGCTTCCGTTGGATCACCGCACCAGGGAGCCGCATCGCTGTCCTCTGCCGCCGATGGCCAAGTGGAGCTCTGGCGCCAGTCACCGCCGGTTCCCCCGCTCTGTTTGGACTACAGTGGGTGGGCAGAGCGGGGGAACCAAACTTTAACCCCCCCCCCCGCCCCCAATAGCAAGGATAGGAGGGGTGGCACCCCTGCCACCTCACTCCTATCCCTTCAGGGGGATTGGTGATATCTTTGACAACCCCGATCCCCCTAATTTTCTGGGAGACCGTATGACCTGGAATTGCCGGTGTGAATTCACCAGGGCATTGGCACGGGATGCCTGCTGATATCGACAGTCATACCGGTCCGGTCTCTGCCAGGGAGTGAAGGGGTACCTGTACGCCCTTGGTTCCTAAGTGGTTAAAGGGGTACTCCGCCCCTAGACATCTTAATGCCTATCCAAGGATAGGGGATAGGATGTCTGATTGCGGGCAGCACGGAGCCGAAGTTTGCTCCGTGCCTGATGACTCGCAATACAGGGGCCGGTGGTTTGTGACGGCATGGCCCGCCCCCTTGTGATGTCACACCCCACCCCTTAATGAAAGACTATGGGAGGGGGCGTGATGGTGGCCACGCCCCCTCCCATAGACTTGCATCAAGGGAGCGGGGCCGTGATGTCACAAACCCCCGTGATCAGACATCTTATCCCCTATCCTTGGATAGGGCATAAGATGTCTAGGGGCGGAGTACCCCTTTAATATTAAGTGCTAAGCCATTTAAGACTTCCAGGGATATTACAGAAATACTATCATGCCTTAAACCATTCTATGCAAAAATACATGATATAGATCATATATAAAGTTGCCAGTTGTGTTACATGAGTTCTGCAAAGCCTCCTGGAAGTTGTATTCCTTTACAGTTATCTAAAGTTATTTGGAAGAAAACACTATTATAATGTAAAAGATGAGCACTACAAGTCTCAGCATATCCACTCGGCAGTTGATACCTGCAGTTATTGCATATGATGAGTATCTATACTCGGTCATACAGATACTAAAGGGGTTTCCCGAGATCTGTGTAGATTTCGTAAATCTCATTTTTACTGTCCAGGATGCAAGGAAATAAAAATGTCTTACATATAATGTAGAGTAATTCCCCGCTACAGGTCCTCTGGGTAGTGACCTTTCATTACAAAAGCATGTCACATGACCACGGCAGCCAATCATGGTATGGTCTTATGGAGTGTCGGGAACTGTCTGTAAGTATATTTAGAACATTTTTATCCCCCACATCCTGCACAATAAAGGAATCTTTCTAATTTTACCAGGATCTCCTAATATCTTTCAAGGAGACTTTTGTTTTCTTGCATTTCCAGATCTTATTTCTTTCTCAATGCTGGAAATCAATATAATATACTTTTCAATATAGATGCTGTTCACACGGCTCTCCGCCTATCAGAAGAGCCATTCAACAACAACAGTGTGACGTAATGTCAAATATATATGTATGACAGATTTGAAAGATACATTAAAGGGTATAATTGTGTTACATTTTTTCTTGATTAATTTCTTTTATAATACATTTGATGCAAGCATTGGGAGTTATTCAGGAAAGCTTTTGTATCAAACATATGGCATATGTCTATCACATATCTGGCAGTTATCACTGGTTATCATTATGTTAAAGGGAAACTGTATTCACACGTTACGTTTTTAACATGTCTTTTAATCCTAAAAGGCATGTAAAAAAAAAGAGCAAGATGTGGACCCGCCCTGGTTCTTGTCTGTTCTTATTCTGTCGTCCTGCCTTTAGGAACCATGACATCATCACTAGAGGTGGGGCTACATCTAGGGGGAGATTTATCAAAACCTGTGCAAAGGAAAAGTTGCCCATAGCAACCAGATTGCTTCTTTAATTTTTAACAAGGCCTCTGAAAAATGTAAGAAACGATCTGATTGGTTGTTATGGGCAACTTTTCCTCTGTACTGGTTTTGATAAATCTCCCTCCCTAGTGTCTGTATACAGACTTCTCTATAGATGGCTGTATACTGTATAGGCTGCAAGGAGTTAATTAGCAATGCTTAGCATTGCTAGTTAACTCCTTTCCTGCTGGGCCAGCGCATAAGTCACCACTGTATACTGTGTGGTCAGCAGAGGTAAGTAGTGATGTTCAGCATCACTACCTATATCTCCTTACACTCTGTGGGCTCAAAATGAAAAAGTGTTGGTAGTTTTTTGGCCGTTCTTTCTGGCATTTTTCAGGTAGAAGAAAAAACGCCACAAAAAAAAGCTGTGTGATAATGCTGTTGTGTCTTTTAGAGGGTGCGCACCCTTCTTGATGTGGCTTCTCTTCTTAGGTCAATTTGAGGTTTTATTTGAAATGTTTTTAGTCTACTGTGTTTAATGTTATGATTATCTTTATTCTATAAAATGAAAATTGTGTGTGCTTAATGTTTTCATTCTCCATGTGGTTTTTATTAGTGTATATTGTTATCTGAACATGATTATCTGCATCCTATTTCAACATTATTCATGGTTGAGCCCCCCATATGCTTTAAAGGAGCAGTTCAGTGCCGTAAAACTACCGTATTTATCGGCGTATAACACACATCCCCATTTTCACAGGGAAATTTAGGTAAAAAAAATAAAATTTAAAATAAATGACTAAATGCCACATCATCCTCCCAACTTCGTTTTCTTCTGCACCTCAGTTTGGTCTCGACCCCTCCAGTGCCACATCATTCCTTCCCTTTTCTCAGTCCCTGTGCCACATTTACCCCTCTCATCGCCACCCCCCATGTCTCATCATTTCCCCCTGTCATAGACCACCACTAGCCATACAGACATTAAGCGTTTAGTGCCTCCCCCACCATCATTTCCCCCGTCTCATCATCCCCCACCCTGTCTCATCATGTCCCCACATCATTTCCCCTCATCATCCCCCCACCCTGTCTCATCATGTCCCCCCTCATCATCCCCCCACCCTGTCTCATCATGTCCCCCCTCATCATCCCCCCAACCTGTCTCATCATTTCCCCCTATCATGTTCCTCCTCCAGTGGTCTTCAACCTGCGGACATCCAGATGTTGCAAAACTACAACTCCCAGCATGCCCGGACAGCCAACGGCTGTCCGGGCATGCTGGGAGTTGTAGTTTTGAAAGATCTGGAGGTCCGCAGCATTCCTGGGCAGTCTGGGCATGCTTGGAGTTGTAGTTTTGCAACATCTGGAGGGCTACAGTTTGGAGACCACTACTTAGCGGTCTCCAAACTGTTCTTCCCCAGTTGTTGCATAACTACAACTCCTAGCATGTCCAGACTGTCCAGGGATGCTGGGAGTTGAAGGGGCAGATATTGCAGAACTACACGCCCAGCATCCCTGACTGTCTGGCCATGCTGGGAATTGTAGTTTTGCAACAGCTGGAGGCACATTGGTTGGAATCACTGAGCTAGAGTCTGTTTTCTAACTCAGTGGTACCCCGCCAGTGTGCATAGAGCTGTTGTAAAACTACAACTCCCAGCATATACGGTCTGTCAGTGCATTCTGGGAGTTGTAGTTTTGTAACAGCTGAAGGTTTGGGGTACATTCACACGGGCGGGTTTACAGTGGGTTTCCTTCTACAAGTATGAGCTGCGGCAAATTTTCTGCCGCAGCTCAAACTCCCAGCGGAAAACTTACTGTGAACCCCCGCCTGTGTGAATGTACCCTAAATACACTACACTACACTATCAAATAATAAAAAGTAAAACACTACATATACACCCCCTTACAAGTAGGGAGCCTCCAGCTGTTGCAAAACCACAACTCCCAGTATTGCCGGACAGCCATAGACTGTCCTGGCAGGCTGGGAGTCTTGCAACAGCTGGAGGCACCCTGTTTGGGAAACACTGCTGTAGGGTTTTACTGTAGGTAACTGGGTCCGCCCCTATTGCAAACTATATGACATGAACGCAAAAAAAAAAAAAAAAAAAAACACATTTGACTCCATTTTGGAAACTACACCCCTCACGGAATGTAACAAGGGGTATAGTGAGCCTTAATTCCTTCAGGTCTTTGACAAACTTTCATTAACGTTGGACATGAAAATAAAAAAAAAAATTTTTCCCTGAAATGCTGCCGTTACCCCAAATTTTTCATTTTCGTAAGGGGTAATAGGAAAAAAGCCCCCCAAAATTTGTAACCCCATTTCTTCTGAGTATATAAATACCCCATATGTGGGTGTAAGGTGCTCTGCGGGCAAACTACAATGCTCAGAAGAGAAGGAGCGCCATTGGGCTTTTTGAGAGAGAATTAGGCTGGAATTGAAGGCCATGTGTGTTTCCAAAGCCCCCATGGTGCCAGAACAGTGGACCCCCTCCACCTGTGACCCCATTTTGGAAACTACACCCCTCACGGAATGTAATAAGGGGTGCAGTGATCATTTACGCCCCACAGGTGTCTGACAGATTTTTTGAACAGTCGTCCGTAAAAATGAAAAATTTAATTTTTCATTTGCACAGCCCACTGTTCCAAAGATCTGTCAAATGCCAGTGGGTTATAAATGCTCACTGCACCCCTTTTTAAGTTCTGTGAGGGGTGTAGTTTCCAAAATAGTATGGCATGTGTTATTTTTTTTTTTTTTTACTGTTCTGGCATCATGGGGGCTTCCTAAATGCGACATGCCCCCAAAAACCAATTCAGCAAAATTCGCTCTCCAAAAGCCCAATGTCACTCCTTCCCTTCTGAGCCCTCTAGTGCACCCACAGAGCACTTGATACACATATGAAGTATTTCCTTACTCGAGAGAAATGGGGTTACAAATTTTGTGGGGCATTTTCTCCTATTACCCCTTGTGAAAATGAAAAGTTTTGGGTAACACCAGCATTTCAGTGTTAAAAATCAAATTTTTCATTTTCACGTCCCACTTTACCGAAAGTTTGTCAATCACCTGTGGGGTGCTAAGGCTCACTGTACCCCTTGTTACTTTCCTTGAGGGGTGTAGTTTCCAAAATAGTATGCCATGTGGGTATTTTGTGCTGTTCTGGCACCATAGGGGCTTTCCAAATGCCACATGCCCCCCAAAAACCATTTCAGCAAAATTTGCTTTCCTAAAGCCAAATGTGACTCCTTCTCTTCTGAGCATTGTAGTTCTCCCGCAGAGCATTTTACGCCCTAACATGGGGTATTTCCATACACAGAAGAGATGGGGTTACACATTTTGGGGGCATTTTCTCCCATTACCCTTTGTAAAAATGGTAAATTTGGGGAAAAAAATGCATTTTAATGAAAAAAAATGTATTTTCATTTACATATCCGACATTAACCCCTTCCCGACCTATGACATACCTGTACGTCATGGGTGGCAAGGTGTTCCCGACCCATGACATACAGGTACGTCATGGACATTACTGCCGCTACTCGCGGCATCCCGCAGCGCCCGGAAAGATGGTGGCTATCACTGATAGCCAGCCATCTTACCGTGCGACCACGGGGGGTTTCGTCCCCCACCCCCCCCAGCGATCGCTGCTATCAGCTGGTCAAATCTGACTAGCTGATAGCAGCGTTTCGCTATCAGAATACTTAGCAGCGCGGTGTGTGAGTCCCGATCACGGGGATCGGGACACACACCGCTCTGCTAAGTGTCCCTGACCCGTCCCCCGGCGTCACTTACCCGTCGGAGCGGTGTCCCGAGCGGTCCCGGCGTCCTCCGTGCAGTCCCGGCGTCCTCCGTGCGATCCCGGCTGCGCTGCGTCCCGGAGGTGAGTTTCCGGCAGCAGGGCGGCATCTTCATTGGCAGCAGTGAGATCGCCGTAAAGCGATCTCACTGCTGCCTCTGAGAGTTTCAAAACTGCAACTCCCAGCATGCCCAGACAGCCTTTGGCTTTCTGGGCATGCTGGGAGTTGTAGTTTTGCAACATCTGGAGGTCCACAGTTTGGAGACCACTGTATAATGGTCTCCAATCTGTGCTCTTCCAGATGTTGCAAAACTACAAATCTCAGCATGCTCAGTCTGTCCAGGCATGCTGGGAGTTGTAGTTCTCTAACATCTGGAAGAGCACAGATTGGAGACCATTATACAGTGGTCTCCAAACTGTGGACCTCCAGATGTTGCAAAACTACAACTCCCAGCATGCCCAGACTGCCCAAGCATGCTGGAAGTTGTAGTTCGGCAACATCTGATCCTTCAGATATTGCCGAACTACAACTTCCAGCATGCCTTGGCAGTCTGGGCATGCTGGGAGTTGTAGTTTTGCAACAACTGGAGGCACACTAGTTGGGAAACATTGTCTGTTTCCTACCTCAGTGCCTCCAGCTGTTGCAATTGTTGCAAAACTATAACTCCCAGCATGCACTGACAGACCATGCATGCTGGGAGTTGTAGTTTTGCAACAGCTGGAGGCACACTGGTTTGGAAACACTAAGTTTGGTTGCAAAACACTTGAAAGTTTATTACTTAACTTAGTGTTTCCAAACCAGTGTTCCTCCAGCTGTTGCAAAACTACAACTCCCAGCATGCACGGACAGCCAAAGGGCATGCTCGGAGTTTGCAACAGCTGGATGTTTGCCCCCTCCCCCCCAATGTGAATGTACAGGGTACACTTACATGGGCGGAGGTTTACAGTGAGTGCTGCAAGTTTGAGATGGCGCAAATTTTGCGCTGCAGCTCAAACTTCCAGCGGCAAACTTGCTGTGAACCTCTGCCCATGTGACTGTACCCTAAAAACACTACAATACACTGACACTAACCTAAAATAAAAAGTAAAAAACACTACATATACACATACCCCTACACAGCCCCCCTCCCCCCAAAAAATTAAAAACGTCTGGTACGCTACTGTTTCCAAAACGGAGCCTCCAGCTGTTGCAAAATAATAACTCCCAGTATTGCCGGACAGCCATTGACTGTCCAGGCATGCTGGGAGTTTTGCAACAGCTGGAGGCACCCTGTTTGGGAATCACTGGCGTAGAATACCCCTATGTCCACCCCTATGCAAATCCCTAATTCAGGCCTCAAATGCGCATGGCGCTCTCTCACTTTGGAGCACTGTCGTATTTCAGGGCAACAGTTTTGGGACACATATGGGGTATCGCTGTACTCGGGAGAAATTGCCTTACAAATTTTGGGGGGCTTTTTCTTCTTTAACCCCTTATGAAAAGGTGAAGTTGGGGTCTACACAGCATGTTAGTGTAAAAAAATAAATTTTTTACACTGACATGCTGGTGTTGCCCTATACTTTTCATTTTCACAAGAGGTAAAAGGGAAAAAAGACCCTCTAAATTTGTAACGCAATTTCTCCTGAGTACGGAGATACCCCATATGTGGGCGCAAAGTGCTCTGGGGGCGCACAACAAGGCCCAGAAGGGAGAGTGCAGCATGTACATTTGAGGCGATTTGCACAGGGGTTGCTGATTGTTACAGCAGTTCTGACAAACGCAAAACAATAAATATCCATATGTGACCCCATTTTGGAAACTACACCCCTCACGGAATGTAATAAGGGGTGCAGTGAGCATTTACACCCCACTGGTGTATGACAGATTTTTGGAACAGTGGTCTGTGAAAATGAAAAATAAAATTTTTGATTTGCACAGTCCACTGTTCAAATATCTGTCAAACGCCAGTGGGGTGTAAATTCTCCCTGCACCCCTTATTAAATTCCATGAGGGGTATAGTTTCCAAAATGGGGTCACATGTGGGGGGGGTCCACTGTTCTGGCACCATAGGGGCTTCCTAAATGGGACATGCCCCCCAAAAACCCTTTCAGAAAAACTCACTCTCCAAAATCCCATTGTCGCTCCTTCCCTTCTGAGCCCCCTACTGCGCCCGCCGAACACTTTACATACACATATGAGGTATTTCCTTACTCAAGAGAAATTGGGTTACCAATTTTAGGGTGATTTCTCTCCTTTTACCCCTTGTAAAAATTCAAAAATTGGGTCTACAAGAAAATGCGAGTGTAAAAAATGAAGATTTAAAATTTTCTCCTTCACTTTGCTGCTATTCCTGTGAAACACCTAAAGGGTTAAAACACTTACTGAATGTCATTTTGAATACTTTGGGGGGTGCAGTTTTTATAATGGGGTCATTTATGGGGTATTTCTAATATGAAGATCCTTAAAATCCACTTCCAACCTGAACTGGGCCCTGAAAAATTACGATTTTGAAAATCTTGAGAAAAATTGGAAAATTGCTGCGGAACTTTGAAGCCCTCTGGTGTCTTCCAAAAGTAAAAACTTGTCATTTTTTTAATGCAAACACAAAGTAGACATATTATATATGTGAATCAATATGTAATTTATTTGGAATATCCATTTTCCTTTCAAGCAGAGACTTTCAAAGATAGAAAAATGCAAAATTTTCAAAATTTTCATGAAATTTTTTGATTTTTTACCAAGAAAGGATGCAAATATCAGTGAAATTTTACCGATAACATAAAGTAGAATATGTCACGAAAAAACAATCTCGGAATCAGAATGATAAGTAAAAGCATTCCAGAGTTATTAATGTTTAAAGTGACAGTGGTCAGATTTTCAAAAAATGCCCAGGTCATGAAGGTGAAAATGGGCTGGGTCATGAAGGGGTTAACGAAAAGTCGTCAAACACCTGTGGGGTGTTAAGGCTCACTGGACCCGTTGTTACGTGCCTTGAGGGGTGTAGTTTCCAAAATGGTATGCCATGTGTTTTTTTTGCTGTTCTGGCACATAGGGGCTTCCTAAATGTGACATGCCCCTCAAAAAACATTTCAGAAAAATTCACTCTCCAAAATCCCATTGTGGATCCTTCCCTTCTGAGCCCTCTACTGCGCCCGCCGAACACTTGACATACACATATGAGGTATTTCCTTACTCGAGAAAAATTGAGTTACAAATTTTGGGGGGCTTTTTCTCCTATCACCCCTTGTAAAAATTCAAAAACTGGGTCTACAAGAACGTGTGAGTGTAAAAAAAAATGTCAAATACCTAAAGGGTTAACAAACTTTCTGAATGTCATTTTGAATACTTTGAGGGGTGCAATTTTTATAATTGGGTCATTTGTGGGGTATTTCTAATATGAAGGCCCTTCAAATCCCCTTCAAAACTGAACTGGTCCCTGAAAGATTCCGATGTAGAAAATTTTGTGAAAAATTGGAAAATTACTGCTGAACTTTGAAGCCCTCTGGTGTCTTCCAAAAGTAAAAACATGTCAACTTTATGATGCAAACATAAAGTAGACATATTGTATTTGTGAATCAAAATATAATTTATTTGGAATATAAATTTTCCTTATAAGCAGAGAGCTTCAAAGTGAGAAAAATGCTAAATTTTCTACTTTTTCATCAAATTTTGGAATTTTTCACCAAGAAATGATGCAAGTATCGACAAAATTTTACCACTAAAATAAAGTAGAATATGTCACGAAAAAACAATCTCAGAATCAGAATGAAAGGTAAAAGCATCCCAGAATTATTAATGTTTAACCCCTTAAGGACATAGGGCGTATCCATACGCCCCCTTTTCCAAGTCCTTAAGGACCGAGGGCGTATGGGCATGCTGGGACTTGTAGTTTTGCAACAGCTGGAGGCACATTTTTCTATGGAAAAGTGTACCTTCAGCTGTTGTATAACTACAACTCCCAGCTTGCACAAACAGCTAAAGTGCATGCTGGGAGTTGTAGTGGTGCATCTGGTGGTTGCATAACTACAACTCCCAGCATGCCCGTTGGCTGTCGGTGACTGCTGAGAGTTGTAGTTTTGCAACAGCTGAAGACACACTGAGTTAAGTAGCAAACCAGTGTGTCTCCAGCTGTTGCATAACTACAATCCCCAGCATCCCCAGCCAAAGTAGTATGCCTCCGGCTGTTGCATAACTACAACACCCAGCATGCCCTTCCGCTGTCCGTACATGCTGGGGGTTGTAGCTTTTGCAACAGCTGAAGGCACAC